>NC_051156.1:113496506-113539520 GCF_013339745.2 Dermacentor silvarum | reverse complement strand
AATTACAAAAATCAGTGGCGTCAGAAGACGGGAAACGATAAATGAAGGCAAAGACAGATTTCTTATTATTAATAGTGCTGACCGGCTCAAGCTCAATCCAAACGGATTCGCATTTCGCAACACTGATTTCAATGTCAGTGCGCCTGGTGTATGGCAGTTGTTTAGATATGAAGATTGCAGAGCCTCCATGGGCATCGCTGGTACGGTTAGCGAATTCACAGTGGTAATCACGGAAACTATATAATTCCGATCATCAGAGGAAAGCCACGTCTCAAAAAAACATAAAACAGAAAAGTGATGCTTAAGGCGATGAAGAAGAGTGTGAATATGATCGAAATTCTTTTTAAGGCTGCGTGCAATAAAGTGAATGGCAGAAAAATTGACATGTTTAGGTAAAGCATTAGCAAGTTCAATCGGCGAGAGAACGTCCATGGTCAATATGGTAATTACTATATCAGCGCTATATTAGTTTTCACACGTCGAATATTTTTAGATCCGCTTCGGAATTGATGTGAAAGACGCGGCTTGTCATTGTTTTTCTAGCCTTGAGGACACAGTTGTCTGTCCAGACGAACATCCATTCCCTATGATTCTTTAGTGAGCGCGTATTGGAAAGCAGCTTTTTGTTCTCAGGTGTTAGGTGGTCATTAATGAAAATGGCATTTTCACGAGAACCAGAGAACCCAAGAGAAGAGGTTGTAAGCCGAGCCTTGCGAGCCTTAGAAACAAAGGCATCTCGCTTTTACCTTGAACAAAATCGAACAATGATGTTCTTTTGGCTTGCTACCGGAGTAGGGACTCTATGAACAGTGTCAAAATCAGTTACAGACACAGGACAACCAGCTTTTACACCCAGGAGTTCGACAATTTTAGAGCAGTCCTCACCCTGAGACACTGGGACACCCCTGATCTCAACGTTATTCAAGCGTGAGTACTGCTCAAGGTGACAACACTTAAGTGGGAGTCGATCATTGCTTTCAGCAAGGTTCTTGTTCTTAGCAGCCAGGTCTGCGTTTTCGGCTTTCACAGCCTCAAGCTCACTATTCATGAAATCCATAGAATTCCTAATATTAGCTAATTCTTGCTGTAGTTTCTTAGCTTCAGAAGGACTGCAGATGGTCGTCGCACATGTAACCGAATCAAGCTTCTCCGAAAGCTCGAGCAATTTATTTTCAACAGAGAGCTTAAACTCGTCGAACTCCCTGGATAGCGCAGCAACCATAGGAGCCATGAACTAGCGATCTGAGAGCGACGGCCCAGTAGGGTTCAGGAACAAAAAAAAGAGATAAATTACCTGTAGTAGGAAAATACACAGGTCAGGAGCAACTCCGAAAGGGCCGCAGCGTCAGATCGCTCGCTCGTATATGGTTGCTTCCAAGATGTGGCCGGGCTTTTTAAGCGTTCGGCCAGGAAATGTGGTGACACCAAGCGTCGAAGATAGGCTGCAAGGTCCACCGACGATAGCCAGATGTGCGCAGATGTGGCACACCAGGATGACTTCCGCGCAGGCACGTTGAGTGACGTTGCAATTCACTGCTGCAGATAGCAACAGCAATAGCAGAGTCGGTAGGTAGCAGCCAGGTAACAGAGGTGATAGGTAACAGAGGTGATACGTAACGATGACCAGCGATCAGGACAATAAATCCGTTCGTACCTTTGTTCAAAATTATCTGTTACCTCTGGGTCGTGTGCTAAACCGCTTCGCTGTTCATCCACCTTCACAGATTGGAGTGGCTGATTATTTTTCTTTCTTCTGTAAATTTCCTTCTCATGGTCAGGGTCCCCTGTGAGTAATTGAGTTAGAGAAATCTACTCCTGCGCATGCTCTAGAGGCTGACTGATGAGTTTTTGTTCCCTTTCCAGGCTATTGAACATCATGTTTGTCTTCTGCAGAATAATATTCAACCCTACTCTTACATTTCGTGGTTAAAGTGAAGGTCCCGCACAAAATATAGCTGACACCATCGCAAATTTTTCCCATCAAGGCTAGCGCTCTATTTTTGTCTAGTATGTACTAAGTCGGAAGAATGCATACGTAAAAGCGAGGACAACACGTGCAGCGATTAGGATGCCTACCGTGCCGGAAAGAGCCGTACCAGCATTAGGTGTTGTGCCGCCTTCTTGTAAGGAAAGGTATAGTTCAGCCCTTCCAATTTTGCATGTACTTTTATAGGCAGTGCCTCAATTACATCTAAATAACATGTACTGTCCTTTGCCGTCAGCGAATAGCAAATAACATCAGCATCTGACCACGTTTCAAGCTATCTTTAGTGCGCACGCAGCGTCTGCGAGTCACGGCTTTTCTATGCATAAACAAGGTTATCGCGTTGTAGGGCGCAAGGGTCGCTTTAGGCACAATAGGCTTCTGTTGGGGTCCGATTTATTCATGCGTTCTATTGTGAGCTTCAAAGAGAAAAGTGACAACCACATCTACAAAGATACGTGATCTGTACTGCTGCCTTACTTGTAATTTCATTCAGCGGTAATGCAGATGTCTGCTTTGTGAAAATTCATGACTTATTCATGGAAATATAAAAAATTATCAAATTTATTACGAATAAACGGAAGGTCTGGGTTGGTGCCCATGCATTTCCGTGAGCCTAAACTTTGGTTATTTAGATGCTAAAATCAACGTTCGCTGGATAATTTGAACTTCACCTGTCAGCACGAACGCGCCTGACTCACAATAGTTGTGGCCCCAGTAGCGACGCCTTTATTGGCAACCGCTGACTAGGTGGATCTGAAGGAACAGTGAATGCATCGAACCAACCCCCCCCCCTCCCCCAAACATCTTTATGTAATGCCTACGGGCTCTTAAGGTGAAGTACGGAAATGGAAAATGGAAACCTGGGGCCAGATTCACAAAGCTTTTCCTTCGTAAGTGCTCTTTGGCATTGGCCGCCCGCCTAGGATAACAATGTCTTGCATCCAGATTGGCTCAAATTCTTTCTCACGAACAATTTCAGTGCAACAAGCCTGTGAATTCGGGTCCTGATCGCTTGACGTAGGTACTGAAACAACCAATACAATCCTCAGATGTATAAGCGCCAATTGTAATTTGCGTCAGCCACTGGCATCGTCTTTACGCATTTCAAGTCTACTATTGCTATACATTGAGGCCGATCACGTGGATCAACATAGCGATTGCGGCGGTTGGAAAACCAGCAGGCTAGATATAAGTATTGTGCCTCATGGCCGCGTAAAGCCTTGATATCCAAAAGGCATTTCATGAAAAGAATACGATGACTATTTTTGAGGACATAATGTCTGTGAAACAGGTGAGCGCGTCGTAGAGAACGGGCCGCACAAGATGGAAGGAAAAAATTAACTATTTTCGTCCCCATGCGGCTTGTACAGTTTGCATCACGCTTGCCCAAAATATCAATCGTCCGATTTGTGATCGCCATTTCCAGCGAAAAAAGAAAAGAAAAGAAAAAACATGGACTTACGTTGCAATAAGACCACGCTTGTTCACGCCGCGTACTCAGTCCATGCATTTACGCACAACGTAAAACAAACAGATATATAACATAGCAGCTACCATTGCTTCAGACGCTCGCGCAGTCCGCCGCCGGCTACACGACCACTCGACAAGTTTCATTCACAGTGTACAGTATGCTGTCATTACTATTCAGATGTATTTTATTCCTGCACGAAAAGCACGATCAACAAACGATTTAGTCGCGCAGTGTATGACATAGATAACAGTAAGAATGCTTGCCACGGTAAAGAGCCGAAATTATTCTGTAGCAGAATGTACCGACGATGAATGAATGAATGTTTATTTTCCACAAAACATGTACAATACAGTGTTGTGGTGGGAAAGTGGGAAAAAAGCTGCCCATGGCAGCTTGACTGGTCCCGTGAACCCAGAAACATCCGAGCAGCAGGGTGGAGCAACATATTGCGTAATGACTATATAAACAAATTGCGATTATATAAATAGAACAACATTGATCATCTAGTCAATAAAGAAAGACATATTTGAATCATAACTGAATCAGACATAGTTTAAACACAAAAAAGACACAACTGAATCATTTAGAAGCGTGAAAAAAAGTTATAAAGATCAACTGGTGAACACGACTGTACATCAATTTCATTACTCAACAGTTCATTGAGTAGCCTAGGCAGTCTTGAGCATAGCATTTGCTTGCCGTAATTGGTACGTGAGTGAGGTGTATACCAGTTTTCTCGAAATCTGGTTGTGTAGGTTGCTTTACGCTTGTTGAGTTGGGCTATTGAGTGTATAAGGCTTACACTGCTTTTGTGTTCTTTTTATATGCTATTGCCAGACGGTACTTTATAAGATTTGTTATTTTCAAAGTTCTAAGCTATTGAAATAAGGAGGCAGATGGGAAGTCGTACGGCTTGTTACATACAGCACGAACTGCTTTCTTTTGTAGTACGTACAACTTAATGTTAGTTGCAGAAGTCGTACCCCATACAAGGCAAAAGTAGTTTAAGTGGCTCATGAATAAGCAATTATATATTACCTGTTTAACGGAACGGGGGAGAAAGTTCAGTGAGTAGATCTGCAATTTGGGACAGTTTGACTGCAACGAAATCTGTATGATTATTCCAGGTCATGTGTTGGTCAAAGTGTACACCTAGAGATTTTATAGATTCAGCGATTTCAATTGTAGAGAAATTAATCCTCAGGTCTTCTTGCAAAGTGGCCTGCATATTTTTAGCCCGAAATTGCACTCCTTTAGTTTTTGAGGAAATAATACATAGGCCATTTTCTACTGACCACTTATATATTTTCTCCAGTACGATATTAGGCCTTGAGACTAAATCATTTGGATTTTTAGACGAAACAAATACCGTAGTATCATCAGCATAGATTATAAAATGTGAGACCCCATCAATGTTCACTAAATCGTTAACATAAATGTTAAAGAGAACAGGCCCTAAAATGCTGCCCTGTGGAACACCAATATTAACTGAACGAGTGTGAGATGCCTCATTGTTTATTTGTACAAATTGTTTTCGGTGATTTAGGTAGGATTTAATGAAGTCAAGGGCACTGCCACGAATGCCATAATATGTCATTTTAGAAAACAAGAGCTCATGGTTAATATAATCAAAAGCTTTCGAGAAATCTATAAAGACCCTTAGTGTAAACTGACCTTTTTCAATATAATTTAAGATAAATTCTTTTTACTCAAGTAGAGCGAGCTGAGTGGATCTATACTTGGAAAAGGCATACTGCTGGTTCATTAACAGATTATGTTTATCCAAGAAGTTAATCATCGTGCAAGATATAATCTTTTCTAGGCCTTCAGAAAAAACGGGCAGAACCGACACCGGCCTGTAATTTGACAACATGGTTCTATCACCCTTTTTAAATATTGCGGTTACTTTCGCCGTCTACTCCTGAGGAGAGGCAGATATTATAAATATGTACTAATGCTGGCGCAATTATGTCCAGTACATACTTAACAGGCTTAATTTGAATATCGTCAGCATCACAGGCATGACTGTTATTAAGCTCGGAAAAAAGTGAGGTGAATCCTGATTCATTTGTAGGGTTAATGAAGATCGAGTCTGGGCAATTGGTAGTAATAAATTGGCAGGCGTTGGCATTTGCGGGTTGATGGAGCAAGCAGACAAAATAATCATTGAAACAATCAGGCACCAAGTGGCCGCTCAATTCAGCGCCGTCATGCATGATTCATAGCGCAGTGGTGGGAGTGGGTACTCAATTCATCAATAAATTGAGCTTATGCCATAGCTTTCGACTATCGTTGTTGCATAGCGCGAATGATTTGTGGTAGAAAGCAAGTTTAGCAGTACGTAGGTCTTTGTTCAGGCCATTACAGAAACTTTTAAATGCTTTAAGATCGGCTGGATCTCGTGACTTAAGGAATTGATTAAATAATCTTCCCTTCTTTTTAATCTTTTCAAATAAATCCTTCGTAACCCAAGATTTGCGTATCTTTCAAGGCCCTGTGAGGTGTGAACGCGAGGGGAAATGTTTCAAATAGGCGGCGATAAATATTTGCAAAGATGTGTTGTAAGCCACTTCAGCACAAGAAGCACTGTACACCGTACTCTAGTGAACCTGACCTAATTCATTACGAAAGCATACTAGCCTATCATACGTGATTATTTCGGACGGAATGTCATTCACAGGTGTTATTTTATCTTTTCTTTGTAGACTGAAAAAAAAACAGGCATGTGATCGCTAAGGCTATATGATAGAACACCACAATTAATCTCATTCAAGCCATAATTAGTGATAAATAGATCAAGGCATGTAGACGTGTCAAGTGTAATTCTAGCGGGAGCATTAACGACATTTAAACAGCCATTCGACTGTAATAGTAATTCAAAGTTACAAGTCATGCTGGAGCGTTCCAACATGTTGATATTGAAATCTCCACCGAGTACAATTTTGTATTGCAATTGAGCAACGTAGTTTAATAATTTTGCCAGGAATGCAAAAAAGAATAGAATATCACCCCGAGGAGGGCGATATACAACAGATTACACGGTGCGAGCATGTAAAACAGACAAAATTTCATAATCATCGGTCACACAAGAAAAATCAGGGATACATTCTACATTGAAATTTTCGCGTACAAGCATACTGACTCCACCACCTCGACTTCCCATTCTAGACCGCGTGAAGCACTGTACGTCGAGTTCATCCTTTTTGTTTTTTTGCACATTGGCAGTTTAAATGAATAGAGGTTATGGATTTACCGTGATGGGAGCGAATAAAATCCTGAATTGTCACTGGTAGCTGACCTGAGTGGAGTGAATAAGTGATGTCGTCATAAGCAAAGAGCTACCTACTCAGGTTACGCAACAAGCTTCGCAAGGTCCGCGGTGCACCTATTCAGGCATGCATTCTCTCCCTCTTTCTTTAGTACGAACACTTTCCCGTTTCGGTGCCAAGCGAAACTGAACTTGTTTGTACGTGCCCATTCTTTGGTGGCTTTCAAGAGCATTCTGTTCTGCGCAGTGAGGTTTTCTGTTATAAAAAGTCCAGGATGGGCAGTAAATAGACACTTTCTTTTAGCAAGCCAACAATCTCGAGTTTCCCGAGTTTCCCGATTCAAAAAACGGATAATAACACCTGGCGTCCTGTCATTCTTCGACAAAAGCCTGTGAGCCGAAGGGACAGTATTTTCAGTCAGAGGAGCTAATACAATTTTGATGCTAGAGTGTTGATTTTATCCCTTAGGTTTTCATGCATTTCTTGTTTAATGCCATGAATTGCCAGGTTTAGTTTACGACTGAGATATTCAAGGTCATTGACTGCGGCAGAAACAGCAAGTACTTCTTTATTCGTGTCTAGCTTCTCAAGTTTGGCCACTCTGCCCCCGAGAGCCTTGATGTCAGTGTCGTGTCTGGCAAGGGCCTCAAGAATACTGTCATACTTGCTAGATAGCAGCTGTACCGATACCTCTATGTCACTGACAGTTTGGTTCAAGGGCAGAAGTTCATCAAGTTTCCTGTTAATTTCGATGAGCATGGAAGCTATCGTTTCATTATTTTCCTTCGGTGCTGAAGCGCTTGCTTTGTTTTTTCGACATGAAGGGCATCGCCATGACTTCTTATACTCATCATGCTTCGATTGAACGTATTCTCAGAGACGCCGGAGCAGGCGCCACCGATGGCAGCAGATTGAGAAGTCAGTGCATGCCAAATAGAGTTCATCCTCATTTATAACATCATGGCATTTGCCGCAGCCGCGATTACCCTTAGGACTCGTGATGCTGGCTATCGTTCACAAAACTGAAATGACAGTTACACACAACATGAGCGAAAATAGGCAGCAGGCAAAACCAAAGGCAGCGACAGCAGCAGCAGTATAAGCGCAAAAATATAAGCAGATATGTTTGGAAATGCTTCACCAACCTGCAAAAGTATTGCAGAAACGGCGTTAGTCGGATGCGTGCACTCAGCCGCTGCCGCTGCCGAATGAGCCGAAGACCAGACAGCACTACGTATTTGAAGCAACAGAGGGCACCTCGGAAACGTTGCTCAGAAAGCCAGGCACGAGGACGGTATGGCGATTTGCAGCAAGCCAGGAAATCCAATCGGGGGGCAGATTATCGCTTGTGGCTTGTAGCAGTGAATTTCCTGTGACCCGTCGAGCGTATCTTCAGCGCAGTGCAGTGGGAATGCGCCAAGCCAAGGCACCACAGAATAATCTGCAAAAGTATTGCATAAATGGCGTCAGTCGGATGCGTCCACTCCGCCGCTGCCGAATGACAATCACCGCGTATGTTTCTCCAATACTCTTTGTTTTAAACCATAGAGTAGAATTACAGGGAGAACGCTGAAGTATGGACACATTCTTGAAACGAACTTTTAATTGCGAAGCACTTTAGTTGCTCTGGCTGTCGGCATCCGTCACGCGTGATCTGTCGTGATCGCGCTCAAAAACAAGGGCTCAAAATAGGGCCAAGACAAGTGCAGAATTGTTCAAAACCGGTTCAAAATAAACTTACATAATTCATAATAATTTAAACGACAGCAATAATCAAGCATTAAGCGCAATAATTAGCGGAAACTCGTTAAAACCGGTTCCGAAACGCCAGACTGGCACCAGCGCAGCACAAGAGAGTGCGCCACCACCCCACCAGCGCTCGAGCGCTGCTCTCTCCAGCGCTACTACAGTACCGGCGCTTCGCTGCTTCGCACTTCCCAAGGTTTGACGCTAGTGGAGGTGCATTTGCGCTGGAATGGAAGTACACGAGCACAGGATCCGAGCAGAATGTTTTCTTTTAAATAGCCAACTGATCTTTTTGGCTGATTGCAGGTTCTAACAAAAGTCTGTACAAATGCTGGGTGCTTCGTGCGCCTTACAGGCTGCTAAAAGTAGGGCCTTGCCAAGTTAAATCACTGCAGTACGTCTCACACAACCATTTTCCACGTAGAAACCGTCACATCACACTAAGCAGACCGCATGAGCCTGAAAATAGCCACCAAAAACTGCCGCCAAGATAACTGGCGTACAAGACAGCCCATGGCCTCCGAGAGGACGTGCGCTGGAAGGTTTTGCTGCGGCCATCCCATTGGCGCTCTTCCCCGCAAAAAATTAGGGCAGAAGCTCCCCAGTACGGAATTGTCACATAGGCCGTAGCATTCTTCATAATCGTTATGTATGAAGCCTATACTGTACCCTTAAACCGAGACTGCCGTATTTTAAGAGATAAGCAACTTCGAGGAATGTCATGCGCACTATGACGACCTCCCCATTAAACTAATTTTCACAACTAATATTGTACTTCGTAATTCAAAGAAATGTTGCTTTAGTGCCTTTCTTCTCGCCTAATTTCCCCACGAACACTCTCGCCTTCTTTCCAAGGCGTCGTCTTCAGAAGCTTTTCCCTGGGTTCGCATATGCAATTCTCTGGTTGCGTGCGTTATCCGCGCGTACCTTGTTCGCGACAGCTCTTGCCTGCGTTCTAACTGCCCCTCAGTAAGGCCAAATGCAAACGCATCAAGTGTCCCAACGCGCTCACTTTCCTGCAAGAAATTTATAAAGGTGTTATAGGCCGTTTCTCAACGCATTCGCCCGTATCGTAATGGTTTAAACATCGCGTTTCTGCACTACTCTTCGTGTGTTCGAATCCTGCCGTCGGGTAACTTGAAAATGTACTTATGTAATTATTTGTAAAACGGTGCTCTGTTCAAAATGATAGCCTTACAAGCACACGTCCCTTTTTGAAGCCATAAAGGTCGAAGTTTAAGTAAATATATTGTGAGCCAGCTATCCTGCGGAAGAAGACGACGTTGTTGCATAGCAGACGAGAAAGAGGACGAATTGTGCCCCGGCCCACCATCTTTGTTGTGGTGCCACTCACTGTCACTGTGTAAATATTGTATATCAACCGTTTTGGACATTTCCCCGTAGCAACTTTACTGGAGGCGTGGGGTATATCCGAAGGACACCACGGAACTTCGCAGCGGACATCTTGTGCGCCATATGACCATATGGAGTGACAGTCCCGCTGGCTGTGGGGCGAGGTACTTGTCCGATGGGCGAGGTTTTTCGGAAGCCACCATCTTTAGCATGGTCTTTAGGGTTCCATAAAACTTATCGACGAGTCCATTCGAAATGACACGATAAGGGGGTGCTCGAAGAAACCTGAGTAAGCAGATGGCCCACTTATTTCACGAGTTCTTATGTGAACTTGTTCCTTGATCGCTTACTCTCTTTTTCGGTAGACCAATGTTTTGCCACGTGTACAGCATCATTTGCAGGGAAGGGCAATAACAGCCACATATCGGCTGGCCAAGTCTATGAATATGAGAACGTAATGGTTGCCACAGGTGCATTTCGGTGAGAAATAGCCTATTAATCGACGGCAAAATGCTCAAATACAGTGCGTAAAAAATCACCGCCAATCCGCTCATGGAAAGTGGTTGGTCAGCGTAGCTGTAGATAAGTTGCGCCTAATTTACGGCAACCTTGTCAAACAACTAACCCAGGGCTCATTTACGCGCATTGCTCTTCAAATGTCATTCATGAATGATTTATGACACAAACACGTTTATATGCAGGTTAGGACAACCTTTATTTTACTTTGAAACGACTCCTATAACTTCTTTGTGATGGCTATGATGCACACTAGTGTTCTGCGTTGTTATTTGAGAATTTTTTTTGCCCAAAGTTACATGGTGCATTACCCGTGTACAGTAGTTGATTGACTGGGATCCTTAAAGAAACCGAGGCCAAACTCTTCCATAAAGTGGGCGAACAACTGCTTTGTTTCCGCTTTTTAAATCTCTACGGTAAAATCTCTGACAACGACCACTGACATTCTGTTATCACATGTGACCGAGGAGAAATATGTACGCATGAAACGCTTAAACAATTATTACCCATGATAAAACTTCCGTTTCGATTTTTATCAAAATAAGTGTATAATGAAAGAATAATACAAGTAACACGTCTTCAAAAACGTGTGCAGCTTGCACTAGTGGTGCAAGGCTGGAGTAAACAGTGGAGCTGGTGACCGACCTAGCTTTTCCTCCACGTTTTACTAGGCTTGGCTACGTTTTGCTAGGAAATGCCAAGTGCTGCTAGGCACGGTATTCCGTATCGGCTCGCCACCGACGCGCAGATTCTCGCTTGGCCGCGCGACGTGCTTCAAGATGAGCGGCTTCTTCTTCGGGTGTCCGGATCTTCTTTTGCCATACCATGTCAAGGGTACATGTACTCGCCACAGAGTCAACGAGAGTTCTGCCGCCTTCGCGGCAGAACGTGAACGGCGTTGGCAGCAGCTCTGCGCGTTGCCTCGTTGGTGCTGCTACTATTTCTTTCTCTCTCTCTCGCTCTCATTTTCTACTCTCTCTCTCCCGAGCATAGCGCGCCCCGCGCGCATGCTCTCCTTCCCTCTCTTTAACGTCCCATGTCAAGGCAACATGTGCACGGAACGAAGAGGAGGCGATGCACACGCCGCTCCGCAACCGCACACGCAGCGCTAGGCAACCCAGGTGACTCATCAATCAGCGAGGGTTTTTTTTTTTTTGATTCAGCAGCCACATTACGACATGCTTAAACAGCTCCCCTGTTGAAAGTTATCCAAAAATATTTATTCGTTCTCCAAACACAAATTGTACTGCATCTTCTACACTGGGCGTGTGGGGATTCGATAGCCAATGCACTTGTCGTTGCGCTCCTGCCTCCTTTAAGAAATGTTTAGAATCAACAATTTTTTGAGGCACGAAGTGGCCGTGCACTTCTCAGATCTTCTTAGGATTGGCCGTGACAAGGTCGGCATCCCAGCTGCTTTCTAATTTTTTCGAGGTTGTGACCGTGACCATCGGCCATGACGACGCACATATACGACGTATAGTGGCACCCAGCAAGCACCGCGTCGACGTCGCCGGCATCGCGAGTGCGGCTGAGGTGTCCTCAATAACGCTATTGCGATGAAGCCATTTTGGTGGAATATTGTTGCAGGCTTCGTTAGCCACAATAACCGCAGACTTCGTTCACAGATAAAGATAAAGACGTATTTTAGTTCTAGTACAGCGGGCGGCTAATGAGTTATTGTCTGCTTTCGACGTCTGTAGTGAAGCGGCTCCGCTAACACTCCTAGTGCCCGCGATCTCTTTGCCTCGTCTCTGACCTTTGCGATAGGCGACAGATTGCGATAGGCGACTCGAACCACAAGTGATCGGGCACGGTACACAAGAATCCAACCTCTTGGTGGATTCTTGTGAATCCAACCAATTATAGAATCGGCCCCATTGAAGTTTGAAACTTTGCTTTCGTGGTATACTTACGCCTTTTAGCCGCGTTTACCGCTTGACGAGTTTCTTCTCACTTGGCGCCTGCGCTCGGCATTCGAGACATGAACCACTGCATCAGCGCGACGTTATTGAGCACGCTGACGTTTTTGTTCCCTTCGCCGCTCGTCCTGTAATTGTTCACGTTGTTCTTCGGCAATCATCCCAGGAATCATTGCTGCCTTTTGATCATTGCTCTGTTGTGTTGCCTTCTCCCCCTTCCCCAGTGCAGGGTAGCCTACCGGGCTCAGCCTGGTTAACCTCCCTGCCTTTCCCTTATGACTTTTCTCTCTCTCTCTCTCTGACGTTGCTGTTTTCGTCGCCACTCGTCATATGCACGTTGCTCCTCGGTAGTCCTAACCGTTCGTGGCCCAGTCCTAACCATGCGTGGCCTACCCATGGAACACTTTTGTAAGACTACGATTAATTGACTCCGGTGTAGGTGAAGCTGACCAACCGCATTCACGAGAGTAGCCTCTGTCCTACGGGGGTATGATCCATTGCTCTGCACTGACTCCGGGATCACGCCCGCCCCCCCCCCCCCCCATTTTGTTCTGTCGAATTTACGCCACAAAGAAATCTCAGGATCCTAGCCATAGAGAGCTTCGCTGTAAAAAAATGATAAGGTTTTAGATGCCAAAACCACGATCTGATTATGAGGCACGTCGTAGCCGGGGACTCCGGAATAATTTCGACTACCTACCAAAATCTAAGTGCATGGCTGCTATCGCATTTCGCCCTGAATTATCTCTGATCCCCTGGTTTGGAAAGCAAACTAAACGAAAGGTGGGGAAGCCCCTTCCTACTGGTGTGCAATAACGGGTATAGAACCAATGAAAAGTAAGAGAGCAGGGGGTAAGAAAATTAACCCCAAGCGCATATTTTTGAGTTAAAAACCAATTGGAAAAAGAGAATTTGGGCACAGTAACTTCTAATGTCCTAAAGTTCGGGATTTGATACGGCGGCCTGGTAAAAAAGCGAAACAAAGAAAAATGTACGCATTTGAGGCATTTTGCGCAGAGGCGCCACGCCAATTTTGCCTTTTCGTGTTGTTCGCTGGCACGTATCGCAGGACTTCACGAAACCTTTCACATCCTCATACAAAATAAGCCCACACTCAATCTATCATGCGCCAAATGCCTTGATGTCTGTCCATGAGGCTTTCTTGAACGACTTCAAGTTTAGTTCTTCTAACAATCTTCGGCACGACGAACTGGGGAACTTCCCTGCCTGTAACATGTACGGGCGATAGAGAAGTTTATCTTTTGCAAGGAACGAGTAGCAGTAGCCTTTGTGTGACTTGAAGCTTCTGTCGACTGCAGCGAAGAGTTACTTCATCGTTTTGTCGTTTCGCTGTTCGTCTGCTAATTGATCTTTGGTTGCGTCGCACCACTTTATCTCTGGCACATACAATACAGGCATCTTATTTTCTTGTGGCTTGACAGTGGCAGAAACATACAGGGAGCTCTACAGGCATTGCTTGCAAATTGGAATTTGGTGACGCAGTCACTTTGCTTGATTACAGCGTGCTTCCAATTAGTATATACGGCTGATGGCTCTCACACGCGGAAGGCGTTCAAGCGCAAGATAATTAAGTTGTTTGTTCATGCATAAGACTTATTTCTCCAGCAAAGTATGCTGTATTTACTTGAAGATTGCTTTCTGGCACATCATTATTACAGCAATCAATACGCTGGACTTCGTTTATGTTTCCGGTCAAAAGCTTGCCCGAAACTAAATCTCTTCGAAAAAATGCAGTATTGCAGCCCGTGTCCCGAAAACCTCTGATATTTCCAGCCAGCACTCGCCCCTCAACTACTACAGCACTCCATCTAACAGAAAAGTGGGTTTTCTTTCGTCACATTTTCCCTAAGCAGTGCCACGACGTTTTCAGTTTTTGTTTTCCAGCTTTGTCGCACAAAGGAACATTGTAATTGTTCTCGGTGACTACATAGGCAGAACTTTCCGTTTCCTTTGCCTTCGTACTTCAGCAGTTGCCGGTCTTGCTTCCGACGTTCCCGTAGAACTTGCATTTCGTCACTTCTTTGGCAAGGCTACGAAAGCCCTGGCAGTGTAGATCAGGGCTGGGCCGGGGGCGGGTTTGAAATTTCAACGCGCAAGTGCACATGCCCCACCTGTCAAATTGGCGAAGTTATGTTTCACGCCACGAGGGAAGCGAGCGCCGGAGGAGGAAGGCGCCTGGAGATTGGGAAAAGTTAGTGAAGTCGGACAACACAGTTGTGCTTCTCATCATGGTGAGAGTTTCAAGTGAGGAGTCGAGGTTTCGAGAATGAAGGAGCAGCAAGGATACTATCGGCAGTTTTTCAGGAGGTATGTGTTAAAGCTTAAATATTGGGCGTGCGCGTGCGATAACAGCATGGTTATCGGAGTGAACTTCTACACCTTGATTAGCATTTTAAGTGTATGATCACTCACCTATATTTTTTCAGCCTATATACTCACTCACGCCTACTCAAACTCATCGGCGCTCACTCAAGCTCTCATTCGCACCCCTGCCTACTCTTGCAAGCACTCAGTCATGTTTATGCCCTGTTTTATTCACATATACCAGCATTCACTAGTGATTACACTGGCGTCCACTCACACGCAACACCGCCTTCTCATCTTTGTTCTCAGGTCCACTTGCAAAAACCGACAGTTACTCATGTTCATACGTCGACTCCAATTCACCCATCATCATCAGCCTATATTTATGTCCAGTGCCTCTCCTTGTGATCTCCAATTACCCATGTCTTGCCCTAGCTGATTCCAACTTGCGCCTGCAAATTTCCTAACTTCATCACCCCACGTAGTTTTCTGCCGTCCTCAACTGCGCTTCCCTTCTCTTGGTATCTATTAGGTAACTCTAATGGTCCACCGGCTATCCATCCTACGCATTACATGGCCTGTCCATCTCCATTTTTCTCTCTTAATGTCTACTAGAATATCAGTTATGCCGGTTTTCTCTCTGATCCACACCGCTCTATTCCTGTCTCTTAATGTTAGGTCTAACATTTTTCTATACATCGCTCTTTGTGCGGTGCTTAACTTGTTCTCGAGTTTCTTCGTTAACCTCCAAGTTTCTGCGCCATATGTTAGCACCAGTAGAATTCAATGATTGTGCACTTTTCTTTTCAACGACCGTGGTAAGCTCCCACTCAGGATTTGGTAATGCCTGCCGTATTCACTCCAGCCCAATTTTATTCTTCTGTAAATTTGTTCCTCATGATCAGGGCTATTGACCACTATAGTTGTTTTCTGCATATTCATCTTCAACCCCACTCTTTCACTTTCACGGTTAAGGTCCTCAACCATTTTTGTAATTTGTCCCAATTGTTGCTGAATAGAACAATGTCGTCTGCAAACCGAAGGTTACTGAGATATTCGCCGTTAATCCTCACTCCTAAGCCTTGCCAGTCGTAGACCTTGAATACTGCTTTTAAGCATGCACTGAATAGCATTGGAGAGATTGCGTCTCCTTGCCTGACTCCTTTCTTGATGCCTAACGTTCTACTTTTCTTGTGGAGAACCAAGGCAGCTGTGAGCCTTGTAGCCTTGTAGATATTTGCCTATTCAACCATACCGCCGTCCAATCCCCCCTTTTTCCCTCACTCAGTCTATCCCACGTCTGTGAAATCAGTGTGAAGCGAGTATGCATCAGTATGCTCGTGATTAGGTCGACCTATAAGTATGCGTGATTATAGGAGCACAGGTATGCATTAATATTTAGCACACTTAGAAAACTTCGTGATGTCGGGAACATCAGCGGTCGGTCTGCCCCAAATTCCCAGACCAGGAAACCCGGTAATATATTGGAAGCCCAATCAGGTGGCCCGAAACCGTCACAGGACTTCCCCTTCAAGGGAACAAAGGTCCACACAAGTGTATGCACGTCACCTCTGAGCACAAACGGAGTGGCAGAGGGTTGCACACAAACGTGGATGCGTACAAATGTGGTAAGTAGCAGTGCATTCTTTTTACCTGTTGCTTTCATGGCTATTATTCCCCTGCTTCACCTACACCACCATGTTCAACGCATATCGAAATAAGTTTACTTTCAAACGAGCCTTTTTATTTCTCTTGAATTTGTCATCGCGCAGACGGCCCCTATGATCAATAAGACCGCACGCAGGTTCCTGAGCCACTGTAGCCTTGCGGCGGATTGAGGCCGTAGTCTTTAGAACTGCACGTGCAGTTGTCGCTGCATTCGCTTTTGACGCCATTGGTAAACGTGCACTGCAAGAGAACAATACGTTATTAAAATGAAATAGTACTTTTGTATTCATAGTTGCAGTACAGTTAGCACAACAAGAACACGCGGAACAGCACACATGATATTTTAATAGTATTGCTGGATAAGTCCAATAATAATAGGTCAGTCGCAGCAAGAAAGACACAAAGAAGGAAAATAAAGCGAGAAGCAGAAGCACTTAAGCAAGTAAACGGGAATAGCGTATCCAGATTCCTGGAGATAAATTCTTTATATTCTGAAGCAGTAGGTGGCATAAGTTTGAGTCTGCCGGTGAGAAAAAATTTAAATACGGGGTGAGCACAAGGTCGCTCCAAATAGGTCGCCAAGCTTCTGGCGAAAAGCGGTTCAGAACAAATTGCCATGGACATCAGCAAGGGTGGTTTTGGGAGCAGCGATTAAAGTGCGACTATGTTTGGAGGGAATGAACACTGGGAAGGAAAAAAAGCGTTTTTAATTAAAGCGAGACACAGTTAGATTTATTCAACGAAAATAAAATTTCTAATCAATTTTACAGTCACGTGAGGGCAAAAGAAAAGGTAACTATATATTTCATTCTCAATGAATACCTTTTTTTAAGCGCCCGCGGTAAGCGGGGGCGTTGACGCTGCTATCACTTTCGAAGAGTGCAGAAAGGCGCGCTCGTAAACTTCTCCTCTTGCAACACGCCCCACTTAGAAGTTGTGTTGTTTTGCTTTTCGACTTTTGTCTGAATTTCGTGCCGTGGGTAGTTTCATCGTTGCTTAACCTGTTCAGTCAAAAGTAGTGAGTTACGTCCGCCAGATAATGGTTTACTTTAGTTGTTTTCGTGCGGCAGTGCTGGCCGACAGGCTTGGAATCGGACGATAGGACGAGCATTCTACACCTAAAGCTTTCGTCGGCCTCCAAAGAAAGTATGTTCTGCACAAGGGTGCGGTTTCGACACCCGTACGGCTGACCTTTTCCTGCATCGCTTTCCGCGCTGCAAGCTCGAAACGCCCATCAAGTCGAATGGTGAAGCATTTGTATATACAGCTCTAATGGCAGGCCACCAAAACAAATTTCGCGCCTTTGAGAACGAAATGACGTCACTTCTGTGTTTAGAGGATATGGCATTACATAATTTTTTCTTCCACCGGAAGTGTTCCCTCCTCACACAGATGGAGCTAAGCCCCATGAACCGCAGCTGAACCGCCATGTTTTGAAAGGATGGGCTTCTATGGAAGCTTCGATACCAGGTATACAGGTGCGCATGTTTTCAAAAGTCAACGGACCAAAGGCATGATAACGGATTCACAATATCTCACACCAAACTTTCTAGGTGCAGTTACGATGGCACAATTCTAGAAGTATGAATTTGGTATACTGGACGACACTTTCATATTTAATAACAATAGCATAACAGAGAATCAAGAAACACATGTTCACATATTGTAGAATATTGTCGTTATTAGCATACGCCAAAGCAGGACAACAGGGTATAGCTTCGTCATTCATGTAAAACGATTTCGGCAAGCTTTCACCCTACCGATGAAATCTTACCCTATTCAAGGTGAACGGTGCTGTGGGCTTAGTTTTCTTCATTTCTTATGCTGCTGCTATTTCATTCTAATGCAATTAGCATTATTCAAGAGCTGCGCACACTTTCCGGTATATATTGTTGTCTAACAATTTTCTAACCTAACTGTTTCTCTCAGTGTCTCTGTGCTCTCGGGTTGTAGCTCGCATCAGAGAAAATCATTGTTATAGCATACCTGCTCCAGCACCAAGAACAAGGACAGGTTGATGTTTCCTAGACGGCGATGGAGGCGCCATCATCTCTCGCCTTGACCATCGTTCTATATTAATCTCTTCGCCATCTGCGCATCTTTCACTTACGTGTCCGATACAGCGCAGCAAGGCACGCTCTTATTTGCCTCTTTGTCATTTTGGGAGAGAAGACAGTGCGAAAACGAATGCAACCAACCGAGAAGCGGCGGAAGAGGGCATCAGCGACCGTTGAGGTGCTCTAGAGTGCATGTCTAGGCAGTCGCGGCCGGCCACTGGAAGAAGCATCGGGGGGGCACTAATGCTTTCCCTCGCCGCCTCTCATCGCGCAGGAGGGGACATATCAGCTATGTTCGAAGTAAACTTCTGTCGGCTTTGTTCTTACTACTTTTCTTCTGTGGGCATCGCTGGAAATGAAGAGGCTGATCGCCTCGCTTCAAGCTGTGCCCACCATGAATGTGACTGCCCTGACATTTCGTGCACGTTTGAAAACGCCCGTCTTCTTATACGCCGACACCTCCTAAAGCAGCACCCAGACCGGCGTGTTGCAGACGGATCGTTCCCTCCCCGCGTTCGTGGTCGAGGCTTGCCCCGTCGTGCTAGAGCACTGTTATACAAGTTAAGGGTTGGGTCTGTGTTGGTGCGCGAACGCCTATACCGACAAGGACGTGTGGACAGCCCGTCGTGTACGTTTTGTGGCTCCTGTGAGACACTTGAACATCAAGTTTTAGAGTGTCCCGCATTCGTTGCGCAGCGCGCATTACTAATTAAGGAGTATAGACTTATGGGGCTGCAATGTGCAACCCTTGACGATTGCCTTTTTCCAAAGGGGAGCGCTGCAAGACGTGACCAGGCCCATCGAGCCTTGCTAAGTTTTCTGAAGGACACTGACTTGGCCTCCCGTTTATAGACATTATTTGTATTTTTTGTTTTCTTTTTTTTATTATTTGTTCTGTCCGTGTCTCCGTCATTTCTTTATTTCCTCTTTTCTTTTCTCATATTTTCATTTCCTCTATTCCCTCCTCCTATAGGAGTAGGCAGGCGTTGTGCCCCTCTCGGTGGCAGTTGTCAGCTTGCTCCCTCCTTAATCCATTTGTGTCCTTGTGTGTATATGTGTACAAATCAAATAATAATAATAATAATTCTTCTGTCGTGCCAATTTCCTTTTAAGTGCGTAAGCAATTCTGCGTTTACCAAACGAGAAAAACAGTTCGTCCGTCAGTCCATCCGTCATGTATGCGGATCGCTTTCAAGAGAGAGCGCGCAACAGCGAGCAAATTTACCTTCATGCTACCTGTCGCTTCAACGCGGAAGAAGCGGCGAGAACACGCACTCACGAATCTCTCAGCCCACGCCGCACGCTGCCCCTTTCACAGATATAGCTTTCAACATATGGGCCTGCGCGTCCCTCTTCAACGCAAAACGGCGAAAAAACAGTGCGCGGAGCTATCAGGATTCGGCCCTCTATGTCCGCATCGCAAATCGCTTTCCAGATACGGCCGCGGGGCCAGCCGCCGCCGGAATATGTTTAATGACCGTTCATAATGGTTGGAGGCGGATGGATGGGGCGCTAAAGCGAGATAACGTATTAAAATGATCGGACCGTCATCAGTGCACCTGGTGCCACCGCCTGCAGAACTTTGTTTGCGCTATCAATGCACCTTGCGCTGCCGTCCACAACAGTTCGTGTCGCCGCAGCGCGGTGTTTCTACTGGCCGGATCAAGTTTCATAACATAGGTAATAACACTAGGCTGCATGGAGATGAGCCAGTCACACAATGCGTACACATACTCAGACAATCCCCAAAGAAGTTTCTGAGTGAACTTTTTATACATTTTCGGATAATCGATGTTCTACGCGTGTTTGTTTATTATTATATGACAGTAATGCTCAGTAGACGTTTCGGTGTCGCAATTCATGTTTGAAAATTACGCTATACTTGCTTGCGAAATCTTGCTAACGCCAATTTTGGAGTGCACTCAGAAAACGTAAGGACTAAAGAAATGCCGTGCCGTGTTGTAAGTAAATGCAGCTGCGCAGTCATTATTCATTTTGAAAAGCGACTTCTAAGCCGTAGTGATTGGTACAAGAGTGAAATATTTTGTTCTACTGAGAAAAATGCATGAGGCTTCCTGGTTTTTTCAGCCATACCAGCAATGTGGAAAATTCGGCTGGGTCCGCTCATTCGGCAAGTTGATGCCCAACCTTACAATCCTCAGCGCTGACAAAGACAGGAAAATCGAATAAGTAATTTTTTAGGACTTTTTTTCTTATTATTTACATTGTAAACACTAGAAGACTTTCTGGGGTAGCCGCAGCACCTACATCGATAAAGCCTACAACAACTACTACAAGAGAAACACATACGCACAAAAATGAGCAATAGGAAAACAGCATAAGCAATATAATTTAACAACACAGCTATCTACTGACTCAAATTTTGCTTATTTGTGTTTTATTTTCTTACTTGTGCTTTACCCACAGTGTTGTGTACTATTGCAGTGCATAGGAAATGTTTAGAAACCAAGGCGCAATATTAACGCTGCGCGTCAGCAGTCATCAATGCTACATTACAAGCGTAAGAAATTATTCAATACGCAAGGTGAATGTATAACTCCAAATAATTTGCCTTGTGTATACACAATATATTCCAAACTGACATCTTATACACGACTTTAAGCTTGGAGAAACCTGATTTGTCAAATGATTTTACACAATAAATACTGAGTTGTTGAAAAGCGCCCCTAAAGCAGCTTGGAGTAAATAACGAGAAAAATTGAAACACCATTTATGTCGTATTTGTCTTGCATTTCAGCAGTCAATTAAAGTTCTGCAGATGTATTTAGCGGCAAATTGTTTTTCTCATTATCCGCGAAGTCATTCAGCAGACCGCGGGCTTATTGGGGGAAGCGCAGTAAATACAATAAAAACGAAGACTTTTATTCTTGATATTATAGCCAAGTCAATGTTCCTTCGCCACCTGATTTCTAATCAAGCGAACAAGTTTTATTTCTTTAATTATTCTGGTAATGTAAACCTCCTTCGAAGCCGCGATGATAATTCTTCTCACTTTCGTAGTTGGGTGTGGCAGCTTTGTTGCCTCCTGTTCTTATGGTGTAGTGCTTGGTGCTTTGCATTGCGATATGCTGTTCCCACACCTAAAATACGATTCGTCTGCATGTGCATTCAGTGGCCGCACTTATTTTAGTACACGTTTCATGATGTTGGTGTGGGTGGTAAGCTTTTCAAGCCTAGTAAAACACCGTTCATTACCCACAAAGCTTCACTCCGTTGCCATTCGTCTTTCACCCCTTAATTAAGAAGAAAGCAGGTGGGCCCCGGAACGACGGATTCAATAAATTGAAGGAGGTGGTAGAAATCGTTAAATATTGCAGCGAGCACTTTACGTGCATTTTATGAGTCACTGGTACTTAATAATTTCGTGGCCTTTCTGTTTGACATCGTGGTGTAGTTTGACAATTTCGTACTTTACCTGTTCGTGAGCTTCACGTCGGAGAACTATCTGCATACTTTGTAAAGCCGGTCTCGAGTCGGAAAACACGGCCCATGTACCAGGACTCTCTGTGTCAATTAATTGATGTGAACTGTACAGAGCCGTGAGCTCTGCAGCCGTGGACGTCGTGACATGTGACGTCTTGAGTCGCATTGTTACTCCTCTCGTCGGTATACACACAGCACCGTGAGAACTGGTCGATGTAGTCGATCCGTCCGTGCAGACCTGCACGTGACTAATGTATCTCTCGTACAAGAGCAGTAAGCTTAATTGTTTTAGTGCAGACAGGGATAGATCTGACTTTTTCTGACGTCCTGGAATTCGAAGTTGTAATTCAGGACTGCAAAAGCACCATGGAGGAGACACCGGCCTGGCCGCAGGTGCGTACCCGATGTAAGTGAGGCACGATATGTACTGCCAGTTGTGCTATTTGACGTGCGGGGCCTTTCCACGGTGAGTGCGGCACATTGTTTCGACGGCGATGTGCGTCGTGATTGAATGATCTTGAGCAATGGCGATAGTTTCAGCCGTTGACGCACTGGGTGGTACTCCAAGACATATCCTAAGAGCCCGCGCCTGAATGCTCTTAATTGTACGCAAAATAGTTTTGCAGGTGTTGAATAATTAGGTTAGTTCTAGGTAATTTATCATGGTCAATGTTTGGGATGTTCAGCCCCGTCAATCACACAGACTACCATTGTTGTATGTGCGTTTGAACTTGGGGTACCAGCCGTGCTTTCTGGTCTTGTTCATATTGCTACATGTAAGGGATGTCCAAGGCTATTTACACTTTATTTACAGGTAACATAACGGAGGCCAAAATGGCGGCGCTATAGCAAACGGGAACCCGTCGTCTTCCTTCTGCTCAGTGTAGACACACTGTGGCGGCGGCTGTTCCGTATCACTCCCTCCCTGCAGCAGAAGCACCGTCCCGGTGCTTAACCTACACATCCACGGTTAAAGGTGTGTGGTATGGCTTAAATCTCGCCACGTGAACGATGTCACTTGCAGCTGACGATGACGCTGAGATGTCGATGGGGATGATTTCACACGTGACATCGGTCACTTGTCGCACCACATGGTATGGACCAGTGTAGCGCGACAACAGCTTTTCGGAAAAGCCCACACGGCGGATGGGTGACCAGAGAAGCACCAGAGAACCCGGAGAAAAGTGCATGTCCCGATGGTGGCAATCATAGAGGCGCCTCTGATGCTCCTGCGAGGCCTCGAGACGGGTCGGCGTGTGCGATCGCGTCGCGGACGTATTCAGTGGCTGAACGTGCGGGCGAGGGCAGCAAGGTTTCCAAGGGCAACGCTGGTTCTCGGCCATATAAAATGGTGAATAGCCGGCGGTGTCGTGACACGATGAATTAGACGCGAGCGTCACATATGGTAAATGAGCAGCCCAGCGTGGTGGTGGGCCGCAACGTACTTCGACAGCATGTCGGTGATGGTCGGATGAGGCACTCCGTGAAGCCGTTGGTCTGTGGGTGGTAGGACGTGCTGTACTTGTGCTTCGTCGAGCAGGCACGGAGGATGTCCTCGACTACTCCAGAGAGAAAGCTACGGCCACTGTCTGTGAGCAATTGGCGCGGAGCACCGTGCACTAAAATGATGTCGTAGAGAAGAAAGTCAGCGACGTCAGTAGCAAAACTTCTCGGGATGGCTCTGGTGATTGCGGACCGCGTAGCGTAATCCGTAGCGACGGCGACCCATTTATTTCCGGAGTCAGAGAGAGGAAATGGTCCAAGAATGTCTAGACCAACACGAAAAAAGGGTTCGGGTGTGATGTCTATTGGCTGGAGACATCCAGCTGGAAGTGTGTAGGGCTTCTTTCGGCACTGACAGAGTTCACAAGCGGCAACGTAGCGCCGCAAGGAGAGGACGAGACCCGGCCAAAAGAAGCGACGGCGTACACGGTCGTATGTGCTGGAGACGCCCATGTTCCCAGCCAAGGGAGCGTCGTGAAGTTGGCGGAGGACAGTCGAACGCAGGTGTGATGGAATGACGACCAGAAGGTCAGGGCCGTGGGGATCGAAATTGCGGCGGTATAATGTCCCCTCCTTGAGGAGATACATCCAGAAAGAGGCATCACCAGGCGTTGATTCAAGATGGTCGATGAGGACTCGTAACGAAGGATCGCGGCGTTGCTCGTTGCCAATTTGAAGCAACTAGGACACAGAGAAAACGGAAGCGATGGCGTCCGCATCAGCCGGTTCCTCTACGGGGTAGCGGGACAAACAATCTGCATCCTTGCGCAAGCGTCCCGTCTTATATACCAAAGAAAATGTATAATCTTGCAGGCGTGAAGCCCAGTGAGCGAGTCGTCCCGTGGGGCCTTTGAGCGAGGATAGCCAGCAGAGACCATGGTGATCAGTGATGGCACAGAATGGGTGTCCATACAAGTATGGACGAAACTTCGCAACAGCCCACACAAGAGCGAGGCACTAGCGCTCTGTGATCGAATAATGGCGATCGGCGGGTGATAGAAGTCGGCTCGCATAGGCTTTAACGCGATCATGTCCACGCTAGCGATGTACTAACACTGTTCCTATGCCTTGACCACTGGCATCAGTTTGAACTTCCGTTGAGGCAGACGGGTCAAAGTGGGCCAGGATTGGAGGCGTGGTAAGGAGAGTAGTGAGCTGTGAAAAAGATGCGGCATGGTCAGGACCCCAAGAAAACCGGACGTCTTTCTTCAAGAGGTCGGTAAGAGAACGTGCAATGGTCGCAAGATCCTTTACAAAGCGTTGGAAATAAGAGCACAGCCCTACGAAACTACGAACGTCTTTAGTAGATTTCGGGACAGGAATGTTCGCAACTGCGCGAATTTTGTCCGGATCAGGTCGCACGCCTGTGGCATGCACGAGGTGTCCAAGGACGGATATTTGGCGGTGAGCGAAGTTACATTTTGACGAGTTCAACTGGAGACCGGCACAGCGGAACACGTCAAGAATCACTGAAAGACGGTCTAGATGCGTGTCAAATGTAGGCGAATAAACGATGACGTCGTCCATACAGCACTAACAGGTGGACCACTTGAACCCCTGAAGCAAAGAGTCCATCATTCGTTCGAAGGTGGCGGGCGCGTTACAGAGACCGAAAGGCATTACTTTGAACTGATCAAGACCGTCAGGGGTAACAAATGCAGTCTGCTCTTGGTCCACGTCGTCGTCGGATATCTGCCAGTAGCCGGACCGTAAGTCGATAGAAGACAAATAGGTGGTACCGTACAGGCAGTCTAGAGCGTCATCAATACGTGGCAAATGGTAAACATCCTTTTTTGTGATTTCGTTCAGGCGGCGATAATCTACACAAAAGCGCCACGTTCCATCCTTCTTTTCGACAAGTAAGATGGGAGAAGCGCAAGGCCTACAGGAAGGCTCGATCATGTCCATTTCAAGCATCCTTTTAACTTTCTGTTGGATAAGAGCTCGTTCCGACGCAGAGACACGGTATGAACGTCGGTGTATATAGGGTTCGCATTGCCAGTATTTATGCGATGGGTCACGACCTACGTTTGACCTAAGGGTAGATTGCGAAAGTCAAAGATGTCGCGATAGCCTTCAAGAACGCGGCAGAGGGCTTCAGCTTGAGCAGGTGTAAGGTCAGAGGAAACCATCTTCTCAATGTCGATGTCACTACCGTGAGATGACATCACGGTATGGGCTGAGGTGCAGCTATCTTCAACTGCGAATGGCTCGACCTCGTCATCCTGCAGAGCACTAATTATAGCCAATGAGATCCCCTGAGGCAGGACTTGCGCTGTTAGCGCGGAATTGGTCGGAAAGAAGAGGCAAGTCAAGGCGAAGTGAGCTGGCCGAACAGCAAATGAGGGCATAATGACTGGCGAGGAAATCCAGACCGCGAATGAGTTCATGAGAGCAATGCTTGATGACGGTGAAGAGAAAGACGGTGTGTCTCTCAGCAATGTTGAGTCGGGCAGAGCGCATTGGTGCGACCACGTAAGTGCTGTCAGGTACAGCTGGTGAGGAAAACAAGTCGACGTGTGTCACAGAGAGAGGCGGTAGGTGAATAAAATCCATGCAGCTCAAATGGCTTAAAGGCGGGTCCACAGGGTCGGCAAGAAGAGGCAAGTCAAGGCGAAGTGAGCTCGCCAAACAGTCAATGAGGGTAGAATGACTGGCGAGGAAATCCACACCGAGAATGAGTTCATGAGGCCAATGCTCGATGGCGGTGAAGAGAACGAAGGTGTGTCTCTCAGCAATGGTGAGCCGCGCAAAGCACATGCCAATAATAGCGACACTCCCTCCGTCGGCGACTCGTACAGCTCGGTTCAGGGCAGGTGTCAGCACTTTCTTGAGCCGATGGCGAAGAGCAGCACTCATAATGGACACATGCGCCCCAGTGTCTATGAAAGCGCACACAGGGACATTGTCGACGAGTACGTTCTAAAGATTCTTGTTGGTTGGTAAGATGAAGCGAGGATTTCGTGCCAATGTCGTCATTGCAGCTTCACCTGCAGAAGCTGCACTGTCTAGTTTTACCGTCGGGGGTGTGCAAGTAGGTCGGAGAAGGATCGCGGCGTGACGGAGACGAACGAGATTGACGGCGGGAGGGATAAGGCGAACGGGAGTGACGGGGTCATGTTAGAGGTGTCGCAGGGTCAGATGATGGGTCGGGCATAAAAGGAGCGAAGGAAAAGGACGCGCTAGAGGGACGAGGGTGGTAATAAAGAGAAACGTGCGTCGGTGAAGTCCAGCTGCTGCGGCAGTGGCGAGCAATATGTCCAATGCGCCGGCAGTTAAAACAGATCGGCTTGTCGTCCACGGTTCGCCATTCGGACGGGTTGCGCTGTCCATAAGAGGAGTAAGGAGAGCGGGGTGGATACGTGCGTTGAGAAAGAGGTTCTGAAGGCACGGAACGAACGGAGTGCAGGCCGACGTTGGACAACTCTCGACGGACGACGGCCTGGATCAAGGAGATCGTCACCGGAGAATGATCAGGGGACCGTAATGAAGGGGCCGCCGGTTGTGCTGCTTCGACCTCACGACGAATGATGGGGGTTAAGTTGTCACACCACGAAGGCTGGTGGAAGAGGTCGTCACAGGATGACGTAGCAGCTGTGTTGCACGCTCGAGACGGTGGCACTCTTTGACGATCGTACGGATGCTAGTGACGTTCGTAAACACAGAAAATTGAAGGCATCCTCAGCAATGCCTTTGAGGACGTGATTAACCGTATCGTCTTCCGACATGTTCAGGTCAGCCTTGGCACAAAGGGTCAAGACATCGAGAATGTATGACACGTAGGACTCGGTCGACGTCTGAACTCGTGTGGCCAGGGCCTTGTCGGCATTGAGTTGGCGACCAAACGGACTTCCAAAAATGTCGCGGATCTTCTCTTTTAAGAGATCCCAGCTCGAGATCTCCTCTTCGTGAGTCTAGGACCATGCCCGTGGAGCTCCGCCGATGTATAAATGAACGTTGGCGAGCATAACAGTCAGATCCCACCTGTGGCTGGTGCTGACACGCTTGTATAAGTGGAGCCAGTCGTCGACATCAGGAATGCCGACTCCGGTGAAAACACCAGGAAAACACCAGGAATACGTAGGTCGGAGCTGCAGGCGGAGACGCTGGCGCAGATGAAGTGGCGGCAGCCGGATCCGATGTTTCAGTGGCGCCGTTGCGACCGCTGCGAAGCTCCATGACGGGTAAGGGGAACGTCCGCACTTCCACCAAATAATGTTACCTGTAACTGATGCCCAAGGCTATTTACACTTTATTTACATGGAAGACAACGGAATCCAAAATGGCGGCGCTATAGCAAATGAGCACCCGTCGTCTTCCTTTTCAGTGTAGCCACACTCTGGCGGTGGCTGTTCCGTATCAAAATAGCATGTGATATTCGTGATGTGAAAGTTCACGGTGTGCTGTACGTCGAGAAGACAGCTCACATCTTCAGAATGCAACGTATTTTGTAAGCTGGTCTTTTGTAGGTTCTGGCAAATACACAACTACAAAATGGTGAAATAATGAATTCCGTCCCTTTATAACGCTGTTCTTTGTGTACGATAGCTGTATCACTTGTCCTGCGTTCTTGACCCATGACAGTCATCCATAAATTTGCTGGCAAGCGCATCGCGAATTCTATTTGGCTATGGACATTATAGGGGTCACGTTTGCAAGCTGATTTAGAGCATTATACTTATGGTCCAGAACTGACCTTATCTCCTCAGTAACCTTTACCAAGCTCCGTAAGTTGCGCAAGCTAACTTCCATTAGCCCCGTGAAGCGTGGAAGGCAACGTAGTTTCTTCCAGTGGTCTGATACACAAGGAACCTGTTAAATCCTAATTTGTACTAAATATACTTCACGCGTAAGGGCTGGTTTAAATCATTCGTTACAACGTCTGGTTGATATCAATTACCACATATAGATATTTTCATCGCAAATTTCGGCACTTTCTGTTTCGCTGAAAATTAACGCTGTCTAGTAGGTAGCCTAGAAAAGGGGCTTTTAGAATCTGCTCAGATTTCTGTGCATTTTGAAGCCACTCTTGTTACCTAAAGTGTACGCGTTCTTGAGAAATATTGCGTTGTCTATGCCTTTTATCGCTCTTGAACACTAAAATTAAAACGTCCGTGTCATAACTTGGGCACATCAGCATTAGGTACTTATGATCAGAACACCAGCCGTATGTCGGACGACAACTTATCATCGTGAAATTTACAATCTCAGAGAGCTGAACGCTGAGAACTGGAAGATAAATGACGGCGGTTGTCGCCTGGGAAGTGTAGCTTTCGAATGGGAGTGGTTTTGCTGTAATCAAATGCTCCTGAAGTGGTCTGCCTGATGTCTTACGTGCCGAACTAGGCATGTTTACAATAATTAGAACAGGTACATTTTAAGAGAAGCGCCAACATGGGCCAGCTATTGGATAATGAGCTATTCCAGCGGCCGTTGCGGTTCGGTAGAATACCGCCAAAACTTTTCTATTCTGAAACCAGTTGCGGAATTTTATTGATAAAACGAAATATTCACAACAGACATGTACTAATACATGTGCTTTCTAGAGTGCGAAGAGGCTCGAAGGACACCAGAATATTGCGACTTTACAGAATCAAAACACAATTTTCAGCGAAGCTTTTTTCGCTCCAGCAATCGTACTACTAAATTAATTTTCCTGTATTCAAACCACATATTTTAAAATGTTGCTGGAATATGACTCACTCGCTTGAAACACTGACCGCATATAAAGCTATCAATCACTTGTCAATGGGAAATCTATGTTCACAAATCGCAATTTTAAAATATTTTTATTAATTTATTTGCGATTGCGCTTTAACCTTCTAATTTCACGTAACAATAGGAAGTTCAGTTACTGTAATTAAACGACATATGTAGCCCCCATCACTCGCCCGTTTGAAACCTTGCTCATATATAACGCTTTTGCGCCCTACGTTTACAAATATTAGATAAGGTTAGCCTGACATTTATTGCTCACACCACAGCATACACATATCTGATCAGCAGGAACGCTGGCGTGCCTAATGTGTGCGTACGCACAATGCTCCAGCTATAGCAGCGGAAGGCACAACGCTGCATTTGCTGCGCCCCCGAGGCGACTGAGCCTAGCGTTGACGGTGTGTCCACTTCGCTTCGTCCTTTTAGCAGCCAGGTGCATAGGCGTTTCTGGAAACCCTCTAACCGTCCGCGCAAGAGCGGTGCATGCGCCGTCAGCCAATGCGCTTCGTGCCCGATTTGCGTTGTGGTATGTGTCGTAGTATGCTAATCATAATCATCATCAACACGCGGCGATCACCTCAAAAAGCTAGTTGGTATGTACTGCCCTCTTCTATAGGTCAATCCCCAGTTGTGGTTATGTGGCAAAGTTTGGGAATAATCATCACAGTCAACGTGCCGATACACCTGTTGGCCAATAATATCTGAGAGTATGTGCCATAGTATGAAAATCATCATCATATTCAACACAGGGAGACGCTTCTAAACTGGTCCTTTATTGTGAGTGTATCATCTCAGAGAGATAAGCGTTGTCGCTGTGTACCACCCATTTCCTGGCCAATCTCCTGTTGTGGGCATAAGGGATGGGCGAAGACACTTTGCAAATGTGCCACGATAGAGATACGATACCCACCCGATAAGTACTTGAGATACAGATACAAGGTACTAGCAAACTAACGAAATCCGATAGGGTACTTGCCAATTGTACCTCAGTAACTAAATCCTCCTTACAACTGTACTATAGGGGCCAAGACAAGTTTGCAGCTGCTTACTTACAAATCTTTTATCTCCCGCAAGCAGACCTCGTTTATTTCAAGTTTCTTCTACTAACAGGCAATAGTGTTTAATCCATTAGCGTTCTTAGGCTACCTGATGCTCTTTCTGGGGGCCAACTGTCTATGCTTGTATCTATGCTTGTTTAGAACCGTTTTCCACACAACATGGGTCTCTGGGTAGTCTGTAGTCGAATAGCGTGTCAGGCTGCTGTGCTGAGGCAACAGGGTTTAAAACGCATCGGGGGACCACCTGTGGTGACTGATTATGTGCCAATGTTTACATACGGGCCGCTGTTCAACGAACCTCTTTCACATCGGTTTTCCTGTGTTCCTCCGTTTTCCGTGATTAGTTCGCTCGGTTTATTCCCCGATGTATTCGTACCAACTACCTTGCATTCACACTATTTTGATTTACCTCTTCGACGCTGACATGGGTGACGGTAGGTGCGGCACAAGAAACGTACCACTGTTCAAAGAAACGCCGTGGGTATGTGCCACTCGGTATCCGCCACTCAGTATAGCCGATTCTGCTTAGCTAGCATCACATTTTAATGAAAATTACTGTTGGTTTAGCTTTGTAGACTCTCTATATCCTCCTAAGACTTCCTGTAGGATATATTGCACCTTCAATTTTATTTATTCACTAGGAAGCGATTACTCAAAACATTCATCCGGGATATGAAGTCATGTGCATATGGAACTGTACAGAAGTGGTTTACTCATATTCTTATCACCCGCTTTCCAGAAACTTGACACTAAATGTGTTTAGACCTCCGAGTTGTCACAGACGGCAGAAAGCAGACTTGAAGCGTGCTTAGAATTCTTTGAAATTGCATGAAAACTTGAGATGCAGAAGTACTACATGTAGTTCCATCTCTATCTCTACGTTTGCGCAATGAATTCGAGTTTTATAGAGAAGCTCTACACATCTAGAACCAGCGGATTTGATCGCGTCCGCCGACAGAAAACTGCCACCATCAATGGCTCATACCTTTCAATCTCTAATATCCCCGTAAGTGAGCCAAAACTGCAATGGCTCATGGCCCCGTAAGGCAGGAGGTACAAGCACTCGGCAAAGAGAAGCGAACAGTACATGCAATCTTTGGACTCACGCATACAACATACAGAACAGCTTGTCAAAAACTATCATAATCAATGGCTCATACCTTCGTAAGTAAGCAAAAAATGCAATAAGTCATACCCCCGTAAGGCAGAGAGGCAACAAGCACTCGACAAATTCAAGTGAACAGTGCATACATTCTTTGGAACCGCGCATGCAACATACCGAACAGCATACGTTTCAATAAAAACAAGCTCAAAAGAAGCATCCGAACTACATAATTGAATGCAAGCCACTCGTGATGGCAATGCGAAGCGCGTAGCGCTGCCGGCGTACGTTTCCTGGTAAAGATTACTGTTTCGCAAGCTGCGGAGGTGACGTCAGCTTGCGACGTGTGGTGTGACGACCCTAGCCTTTCGTCCCCACTCGCACATACCAGCGGCCATATAGTTGTTCCAATATAAAATAACCATCCTAGCAGCTAATTTCAATGTTGTTGCAGCACCACCATGGGCTGCAGCATGCTGTCAAATTTACCATCCCTCCCATTCCTACCATTACTCTAAAAGAGCACTACTTCGATTACACTAAAGCCATAAAGCATTAAATGTGCCCCAGCAGTTGCTTGAGCGGTTTTCAGCAGCTTCGCCGGACATCCACGTTCGCAGGGCCTGGATGGAGAGTTTTGTTACCATACAAAACATGAGGATATGGCTACGTCTCGCACGTACATGGAGATGCAGCTTTTGGCATCTAACCGTGGTATTTCAATATTACAAATGCATTTCACGTTCGTGACATACCAGTAGACAATAAAAACCACCTTGAAGAGAAATTACGTGCCATAGCTGTATTCGGGACTCAGGAGAATATGGCGCACTACGAGTATATGTCACGCTCAAACAGTTGTCGTCCATTTTTTTTTTTTGGATTGCGTTCTCATGGACATGCGTGAACCTTTAACCTTTACCTTACTGTGGCTAATGTGATGCCGTGAGATGAGTGGCTATCTCTTGCTATTCTATCACCATTTCTCGTCTTTTTGAAAAAAGAAAACACAAATAAGGACATTGTTTTGTTTTATGGTAATACATTTTTGCATTTATTCCATTCCTTTTTCCGGGTTTCCCTTGTCTTGGACACTGTCACTGAGACGTCTGCTCCACCGTTCAATACCTTCTTTTTATTTCAAGGCAATTTTCTGTACAAATTTGTAGGACACTCGTTCGTTGATACCAAAATGTTTCATTTGCTTCCTAGACAAGATTTAATGTACTTTCTAATTTTATTCTAATCCGGACTGATCCCGCATAATTTGTATTCGGCATATTTACTTGGAAAATAAACCAAATTATAACATTTTTTTACGGGCTGGCGCTCACTTGTACGCTGCTGGGGCACATTGTGCAGATGATGGGTAGCTTATATTTGTGCTGAAACAATCCTTTCTTCCCACTAAACAGAATGTTTTCGGCTAAGCTCAGAACAATATGGCGAGTTCATGCATTTTTTCTGGAAGTTTCAATCCTAGCTTAATTCGATTTATGAGTTATGTATTTGTCTGTAATGTTTTGTTTGAACTGTACATGGCGTCCCAACTATCATACACCAAAATTTAAAAATATGCAAATGCCACGTAGCTGGACAGAAGTAAGGTAATGTTGTTTGTCGTCGCTTGGAGATACATTATTTTTTGCATTCCGCCTAATTTCATAATTAGCCTTACCCAACTAATCAACTTCTTATCTATCGTATTTAGATGAAAAGAGTCAATTTGAAAATTTTAGAGCAACATGAAAAACTCCCGACAAACGTTTCTGTTGCTCAGCACGTGCTACATAAAACTCTTGCAGCAACGTTTGACCAGCGCGAAGAACACGAGACGAAAGACGAAGAACACGAAGAAACACAGACGAGCGCTGTTTCGTCGTGTTGCTCGTCTTTGGTCTCGTTTTCTTGTCGCTGGCCCAAGTTTCCTTCAAGATAAGGAACCAACTAACTCCCATCAGAGTCCTGCAAAGTACATAAAAGTGTTTTTCCGAGCATGAAAGAAGCCCGTGAATACACTCAAAATTGCCGCGTGACTGGCCGCTCGAGGCACTTTGCATGTATTCGCGGGTTTCTCTACCGCTTGGAAAAACACCTTTATGTAGTCCGTATTGACCAACAGAAAGATGTATCGGGAGTTTTTCATGTTCCTCTACAATTTTCTCATTGACAATTTTTATCTCAAAGTAATAATTTACAAATTTATTAATTAATTAGGGCTAATTATATAATTAGGCGGAATGCAAGAAATAATCTGAGTACCTCCAAGCGACGGCAAACAACATTACCTTGGGTCTGTCGACTTACGTGGCATTTTGAATATTTTTAAACCTTGGCGCATGTTATTTGGGACACCTTGTATACGGCTTACAACATCGAAACGGCTTACATACAGGCACATCTCAAGGACTTAAGATTTCTTAACACCACTCACGTTTTGGCCGCACGATTGAAGTGCTGGGCCTGGCCCACCATGATCTTGCGGATTTGCGCCGGATCTTTGAGTCCTGCAGTAAAACAACATTCGCTGTAGTAAATGCGCGGATATGTGGGTATTGTATACCTTAGACCATATGGTCGCTTTGTGCAAATAATGAAGGAGGGGCGGGGTCGACGGGGTCAAGGTTCGTTTCAGAAAATAACTGCCTTACTTCCACGCTACGTGCTGTGTAAGTGAAGCAGCACACAGTCAATAACAGCCTGCCCTTACGTTTAGAGACGGAAAACACGAGGTTCGTTTAATCCAGATTGACGTAAATCCCTCGCTATTACGCAAGAAACTCAATGTCCCTCCTTTTCAAAGTAGCTATAAAATAATGAATTATATAGGGAATGAATATGTTATATATCATTCGCAAAGCTTTGGAGAGCACAGTTATTCAACTTTGTTTCATAGATAAGCACGTACTATCGAATGACACCAGTGGTCAAGTTTTGTTGTTGAGCCTATAGCATATAGACACTATCGAAGGCGTACAATTGGGGGACACGCAAGCGCTTTAGAGGTAAATTAAGCGACAGTAATGTACTTTACGGTAACCGCTAAGATAATGAAATTTTCTTTCCTAGGACGTGCTTGTACTTCTGGCAGTTAGAACCGGAAAAACGCATAATCCGTCCACTGAACAAAATCTTACGGGTTTGCTTATAGGGGGAAGGATGAGAATCTAATTTTGATATTTGTATTTGCTAACTCTCCTTAATGCACTCTGAATTACTCGGAGATTTCGGCAATGCTACACCTTGGATTTCAGAAACGATACAGAGTAAGTTTCTGTAAATTTTCGCTACGTGTGCTCCTTCGTGTGCACCAGAAATTCTGTACATGGATTTCTTTGCATCCTACGAACATAGGAATGTTGCGGAAGCACTACGCAGTTGAATGCTTAATAACTGCGAAGTCTCAGACCACTCTTACAATGCTGGGGTGACGGGCAGCGCCACGAGAGGCGTCGCAGGCGTCACACCACTATAGTGCACTAGAAGAGACTGACGGGAAACCGATCGCGTTTTGTTCGTTTCGCTCTGCCCATTTGCATTGTAGCTTAGTAGGAATGTTCGCGTGCTCAGGGTGCGCATGCGCTACAGCACTACAGGGACTCGGGCCTACCCGTTAACCAAGGTGCGCATCGGCCGGCCCTAGGGCCGGGTAAAGTAGCCTTCACGTTGGGCTCGGGCCGGGCCGGGGCCTCAACCTACGGGGCTTCGTGACGCGCCCGAGCTTGAGACGGCGGGCTTGGATCGGGCCCGATTTGCGCTTTAGTACACTGTTAATCTGGTTCCTGATAGGTTGCGTATGCATGGCTGTTCCGGATATTTACATGGAACAAGCTTTGTTTTTATGTAGAATAAGCCACTTAAGGAAGCTTTATCTTGAATACCAGGTTTGTTTTGCTTGTTGTTGCTTGATTTCTGGGGAACAAGTGAGAACCAAGTGGACCAGCCGCTCCTTTCACTTAGATTTTTTTTTTTGGCTCTCATTGCGAAATTTTTTTCATAAAGCATATACCTCACTATTTTATCTCTGTTTTATTTGCATTCATTATTATGTTATATTAAGAATGCTGTTGTATAATCGCAGTAATAAATGTGGCATAATAATTATATTCATTACTTGTCGCAAATTTGACGAAAGGCTTCCAAAGCGGGAAACGTTCATGAGAGTGGCTTGTTGGGCTAGTTTCTACATGGTTATACTAGAAGGAGGATAGGAATAAACTTTATTTGTCCAGCGGTTAAGGCTGTTGGTGCCCGGGGCTAGGCTGCCAGGGGTCCATCACCGGAGAAAAATCTTTCGAGATCCTCGGCAATGGCCCTGGCCCGCTGGACGGCCCACTCCTGGTCCTCGGGTGCCTCGCTGAGGAGGGCGGCTTGCCATCTCTCAGCGAGGCGCCCCGCTTCAGAAGGTCCTGCTGTTATCTTCCCCCTTCCTCTTGTTCCTTCTTCTTCAGGGCGTTGACATTCCCAAAGTATATGGGCCATATCAGCCCGTTCGTGCTCGCACCACGGGCAGCCGGGCGATGGGTGCAGCGCGGGCCACAGGCGGTGCGGGTGATAGGGGTTGGTGAAAGTGCCCGTCTGCAACCGCCTCAGGTCGACTGCCTGGGACCTGTCCAGCCGCCCGTGGGGTTGTGGATATGTCATACGTTCTTGCCTATAGTGTGCAAGAACCTCTCGGTACGAGGCCGGAAACTCCTCGATATCACAGTCGGCGTCCCCGTGGCCCCCAGCTCCGACCGTCGCGATTTGGGTTGTGTTGATAATTCCTCCGGTGGGGTCCCGCACAACAACGGCGGCTGCCCTCTGGGTGATCGCGTCGCGGCGGGTAAGTTGCCTCGCGACGAGATGGGCACGCTCGTTGTGGTTGGGCGGGATGCCGGTGTGTTTTCGGCCGTTAGTATTGTTGTTGTTGCGGCTGTTGTCTTCTTTAGTACCAAGCTCCCCGACGTGCGCGGGGAACCATTTGAGGGACTTGATCGTAATCCTGCCGGACACGAAGTCTCCGGCTCTGGCGTTGAGCATGCGCGCCACATCCGCGGACACCCAACCTTTGGTGTAGTTCCGGATCGCTGATTTGGAGTCGCTTATGATCAAGCTATCCTCCGTACCTCCGTGGAGTACCGCGAGGGCTATGGCCATCTCCTCCGCTGCTTCGGCCGACGGCAGCCTAGCTGATGCCGTGACTCGGATCCTTCCCTTCGTATCTACGACCGCCATAGAGAAGGCGGGCTCCGCCGCCGTCGGCCGGCCGTGTCGTTGATGTTGCTGCTGTTGCTGCTGCCGTTTTTGTCGTAGTAGTAGTAGAGATGGTGGTGTTGGCATCCCCGGTTCGTCTCGCACATTTCGTTGTAGTGGTGATGGTGGTCGTCGTCCCTCGTCGCCATCAACGTTACCGGCGGGCCGCGGGTACCTGGCTGCATCGACAAACAGGACGCCTTCTCGTCTTCCGTGCTCCTCGAGGATTGCTACCGCCCGTCGTTTACGTCTTTGCACGTCATGCACCGGGTGCATGTTCTTCGGCATGTTTTCCGTCTGTATGGCGTCCCTGACCTCCGGTAGCAGTGTTTCCTTCAGTCCCCGCGCCTCATGATATCGAATCCCGAGCAGGTCGAGGATTCGTCTTCCCGTTTTGGTGCCCGACAGCCTCTCCTGCTGCGCTATTCTCTGCGCCTCGGCGACCTCCTCGAGCGTGTTGTGTACGCCCAGCTCAAGGAGCCTGTGAGTTGGCGTGTACTGGGGTACCCCCAGGGCGGTCTTGAACGCCCTGCGGATCGCCACGTTCAGCTTGTCGGTTTCGCTCCTGTTCCAGTCGGCATACGCGGCGACGTACGATATATGGCTCAGCGCATACGCCTGTATCAGCCTCGTCACGTTGTGTTCTTTCATTCCTTTTCTCTTGTTCGCGACCCGCCGGACGAGGTGTGTGGCGGCGGCTACTTTCTTCTGCAGTCGGGAAACCAGCTCGCGGTTGGCACCGTTCTCTTCCAGCCACAGGCCGAGCACTCGCAACTTGGACACCGTCGGTATTCGGGTCCCCTCCCTCGTCGTGACGTGGACGCCCAAATGACGGGCGTCGAGCACGCCCTGTGGGAGGGGTCCTTTCTTGCGCGGTCTGTGGAGTAGGATCTCTGACTTGTCGGGTGAGCAGACGAGTCCCGTGTCTTCAAGGTGCCGCTCCACCTCCCGGACGGCCCGCTGCAGTCGGTCTTGCATTTCGCCAACGCTCGTGTTCTCCGTGGTCCACACTGTCACGTCATCTGCGTAGATCGTATGATTGATGCCCTCTATCGCGTCGAGACGCTCCGGCAGGCCGATCATGACGAGGTTGAAAAGCATGGGGGAGAGTACGGAGCCCTGCGGCGTTCCCGCACCGCCCATTCGGACCGTTCGCGGCGTGGCCCCGTCGATCTTGACCATCGCCTCGCGTTCATTCAGGAAGCTGCAGACATATCGGTGAAACCTCGCCCCGAGATCGAGTCGGCTGATCTTGTCCAATATGGCCATGTGCTTCACAGTGTCGAAGGCGCTCTTGAGGTCTAGCCCGAGCAAGGCGCGTACGTGAGTGCTCGGAGCGTTCACTACCTGTTCTTTGATTTGCAGCATGGCATCCTGCGTGGAAAGTCCCTTCCGGAAACCGATGATGTGGGTGCCGAAGGCGTCCTGCTTCTCGAGGAGCGTCGTCACCCTGTTGAGGCAGGCATGCTCCATCACTTTCCCCACGCAGGACGTGAGGGAGATCGGCCTCATGTTTCGGACCTCTAGCGGTTTGCCTGGCTTCGGTATTAGTATAACGTCCGCGGACTTCAACTCTTCCAATACGGCCCTCCTTCCAGCACGAGTTGATGTACTCGCAGAGCTTCTCGATGGCGTCGTCGTTCAGGTTCCTCAGGATTTTGTTGGTTATCCTGTCAGGACCTGGCGCCGATTTGGTCTTCAATAGCTGGAGGACCGCTCTAATTTCCTGCACGGAAAAGTCAGCGTCAAGCTCCTCGTTGGGAGCCCCGCGGTATTCGGGGTGACTCTTCCCTTCCGGTCGAGTGAGGTGCGTCTGCACGATCTCCTCCACGAAGGCTTCAGGGTCGTCCTTGTACTTGTGTCGCAGCTTGGCCATCTCCGTACGGGTCGCCGTTCTGGTGCTTCCCGGGTCGAGCAGGTGCCTGAGAATCTTCCAGGTGCGTCCCGCGCTCATGTTGCCGTTCATCGTTTCACACAGCTCCTGCCATTCTTGCTCGCACAGGCGGCCGCAATGCGTCTCGATCTCCCGGTTGATTTCGGCGATCTTCTTGCGTATCTTCCTGTTGAGTTTTTGCTTACTCGCTCTCCGTTGCATGGATTTCTTGGCCGCAACGAGATGTGCCAGCCGGCTGTCCACTCTGGACGGTTGGGGAGCGTCGTCGTCCCCAGCTCCGCGGGATCTGTCTCCTACTTCTTTGGGGGATTCTTGTCGCCAGTCCGTCCATTCAATCTCATCGGTGGCTTTCGCAACGTCCGCGAGTAGTTCTCTGCACCATTCGCTGATGTCTTCAATCGGGCTCTATTTTTCCGGAATCTATCCCAGTCCACGATTCTTGCTTTTCGGCAGACGTCCTCCTCACTTTCATTCTCTCCCACGGTCACACACAAGATTCTGTGGTCACTCCCCAGGTCCTCGAAAGAGTTCGACCAAGTGACCGCGTCCGCGCCCGACCAGACAGAGAGGTCGGGGGATGTGTCGCGGCACACTCCCTGTCCGATCCTGGTGTGCGAAGCCGGCTCGTTGAGTACGGTCAGGCCGAGCTCGTCCATCAGTCCGGCTAACCTCTTCCCTTTCGGCGAGTCAGCTCCGTATCCCCATTGCGTGTGCGGCGCGTTGAAGTCTCCACATATGAGCAAGGGATTGGAGGTGGCCTTGGACATCGCTTCGCGAAAGAGGGCGTCGAAAGTGTGAGTGCGGTTTCTTTGCGAGGGGGAGCTATATACGTTGAGCACGAAGAGGCCGGTCTTCTTTCTTCCACTACTCGGAACGACTTCGATCAGGACGTTGTCTATGTCCGACTCTTCGTGGAGCACGAGTTCGTGTTCGATGAAGGCCGTCCCACGCTTAACCAGGGTGCACACCTTGACGTCCCTCCCCATGCATTCGTAGGGGGTACAACACGTAACATAGCCCGGAAGCTGGGGCCGGTCGAAAGGTTCTTGCAAGGCAATCACGACAGGAAATTTGTTATTTGAAAGCGTTTTCATGTATTGCACCATTGTTGCTTTTTTGTTTTTGAAGCCCCTGCAGTTCTACTGCCAGACAACGCGTCTGTTGTCGGACTTGCGGGACACAGCCATGATTGTTATGCAGAGGTGTTGGGGGGACACAACTGTCCGTGCATCCCTCCTTCCCCGGTGCGGGTGGTGTTGGCGTTGTTGCCGCTGGTGAGGATGGCCGGTACATTTATCGCTTGTGGTGACGGTACCCCGGCCCTTCCGGGCAGGTGGTGGTGAGGTTGCTGATGCTGCAGCTGCATCGTCCCGCGTTCCAGATCTTCGATTCGTTTATTCATGGCCGCGAGTTGGGGGTTATACTAGAATGCCAGCAAATTACAAAAAGGGGAAAATCGAGAGGCAGACATAGAAAAAGCGACTGGTATGTGAGAGAGAGAAACGAGAAGGGAAAGGTAGGGAGGTTAACCAAGGACGTGCCCGTAGAGCACTGCACGGGCTCGGGCTTACCGGAAAGCCCGGGACCGGCCCGGCCCAGAGCAGTTTTTTCACGGGCTCGGGCCGGGCTCGGGCACGGCGTGTGCTTTTTGACCCGGGCCCGGGCCGGGCTCGCGCTTTCTGCGAGTTATTCTCAGGCTTCTCAACTCTGAAAAACATGTATTTTTCGGTCTCGGGCCGGGTTCGGGCCGGTTTCGAGCCGGGCTCGGGCCGGGCTCGGGCTTAAGGTAAAGGGGTGGCGGGCCGGGCCGGGCGGGTAACGTAGATTATTTCCGGGCCCGGGCCGGGCCTGGGTCTCGCCATAAACGTTTTGATCGGGCTCGGGCGGGCCGCCCAATGTAAAAATGGGCCCGGGCCGGGCCCGGGCCGCAAAAATCGGCCCGTGCAGTGCTCTACGTGCCCGGTTGGCTACCCTACGCTTGGGGAGAGGGAAAGGGGAAAGGGGGAAAGGCACTGGTATACGGAAGGATAAGAATGCCGCTAAAATGGAATATCATCAATGAATAGTTGGCAGAGCCATGTCGTACACGTGCCGAAAGGGCTCGATAATGTTTTACTGCCACGCAAAAAGGTTTATCATGCGCAAATAAATACATGCTCATCGGCAGGAGCCAGTAGCGAGGGCCTGAGCGATCGGCGGGCAGCTATCTTCTATTCCTTTCGGAACGGGGCAGTCTCTGGCTATTCCGAAAATCTTTACGTTTTGTTCCGCATATTAATGCATTTTTTCACGTACACGTCACTTTGACGCGGTGAGTTTTCGCGGTTTTGTGAGGTCGCTTGACAGACAGGCGACGTGGACATTGGACCAATAGCAGAGGGCTAATGGTGAAAGGGCGTCGAATCAGGAATAATTACTTTTCTTTTTTGCGGTTTAGACATGCATAATCAGTGTGTACACGTTATATCAAATGGGGAGCTATCGCGGTTTACGTAACGTCGCGTGACAGACAGGCGAAGTTGGGAGTGGCCCGAAAATGTTCTGAACAATTGTGGTGGGCTGATTGTAGAATTGGAATAGAAAAGTTTGGAACAGCTTTACGTTATAGCAACCCAGGCGCCAATTTGATGGTTAGCTAGAACAGCTTCGCTGCTAAAACTAACCAACCCTTTCCTTACCGGTAAATGGGGGAAAGAGAAGCTTGTCCTGGATGCACATAAACTAACCATGATGCGACGGCTGCAACAGAGAGGACGAGGCCACTGACGGTATGCCTGCAGTATGCCGTTGTCGCTTGCGTTCGATGCCGCGAGTTTGCTCGGCGGCATGGTTAGCAGCATCCACGCGTCATTGCCGCATGCGATTCTTCGGAATTAAGTTGCTTCGAAATTAAATCTGTCCGTCACGTAAGACAATGAATGACTCATACCCCTGTAATCGCGGCCTCCCTATTACGACGACAGAAGAGAAATAAAATTCTACGCTGGGATGATGAGTGGCAACGGAGCCAGCTGTGGAAGCAGACGACGACGACGAACGCAGGAGCAGTGGTGGCAGGAGTGCGTGCCGAGCGCGAACACGAGCGCAACCCGAGAGGACGACGCTTAAGCCAATGCATATGATTATAGCTTTCTGTACACAGGCGACGGACAGACTCTTTTTTGTTTCGCCTAGCCATATAAAGTTTCGCTTTAAAACAGTCTACAAGATACGAGGATGGGATCAATGATGTTCGGTCGGCAGTCGTACTCATTAAATTGGAATATTTGTTTTCCTTTCTGCTTAGTTGAGCATTTTTTCCAAAATTGGCCAAGTCATGATTTACTTTTCTAATGGCGCAAATTGGAATGGTAAAGCTTGCTTCGCATTATAAATCACTGTCGTTTGCAGCCCGCTCCTTATTATTTTTTATTGTCTGCTTATTTTATGTACACTTTCTGCCTGTTAAACGCCTAGGTGGATCATGGGCTTTGGCGTTCTGCAGCTGAGAAAGAGGTGGGCGGTTCAATTCTCGGCATTGGTGGCCACATCACGAAGGGAGGCTAAAGAGTGTTCAAGCACTGATGCTCATTCTGTTACGAAGCGGTGCCCGGACGATCGTGCACCGAGAAATCCAGACATCTCGAGCGCCGCTTGTCCGGCATTTCTAACCATTACCATATTCAAATTTGTAATGTGCTAATATAACAGCGTAGAAAAATGCGCCAAACATATTCGGCAACTATCGCTCCATATTCATTCCAAGTCTTCATGTGCTGCTGAGTATCAACTGTGCAGACAGTGAATGCTTCAAAATTAATTCCTAAACATAAAGTATCATCATAGGAATAGAAAAGCTCAACGCCTTCGCAATAATTTTAAGCCGCTGTGGAATTTGTTTTTTTTTTTATTCATACGCGAAGCTGAAAGCATACTCACATTATAATGACAACGCCCGCCAAAAGAGCGAGACACAACGTTCTGGTCATGGCGATTCGTAATTAGCGGCAGCAAATTCCTTCGCGCAGAAAGTAGTCCGATTCGAAGCTTCGCGCACCTTTTATGGCTGTTCTCGCTGTAACAATCCCACAAGTCTTTTTGTTCCTAAAAAAATACCATGACGCCATACTTATCACCATTTCTCAATACCTACTGCCAAGGAATACAAACAAACAAAAAAAAACATCTGCGCAATTGCTCCTTTTTTTTCCTCGTTGCGATGCCGAGGCGTATAGTGGAAACGAACCGTTCCAACGATTCCGCACACTTCTGCATTTTTTTCGCATTGTCCGGTGGATGCGCTACACAAAATACAAAAAATTATGCAAAGCGTGCTTATAAGACACCGGACGCTTCTGGCATCCGTGCTTTCAAACTCATGTTGGATATAGTCTGATTTTTATATTTTTTGAAAATGGGCTTCGAAGCGGGACAACGCGCAGATCTCAATAGCATTCGATTTCTTTCCCATTGTTCACCTTGACCCACCGCGGTGGCCAAGTGTCCAAGACGTGCTGCTGTGGAGCTCGAGGCCGCAGCTTGATTCCCGGCTGGAGCAATCGAATCTCGTTGAAAGCCAATGGCAAAAAAAATGTTCGTCTACCTAGATTTACTGCACGTTACCACTTGGTCAAAATTAATCAGTAGCCCTTCTCAAGTATTATAATCAGAATAACTATAAGCCCACGAATACACGCAAACTGCTTCGAGCGGCCAGTCGCGCGATAATCTTGCGTGTATTCGCGGGGCTCTTTCACGCTCGGATCA